>NC_083564.1:195397-216778 GCF_019925205.1 Metopolophium dirhodum | reverse complement strand
GACGCTTTCTATAACTACTTGGAATTTTCAAATTTTACCTCCCAAAAGTACCAACTAGGTTCAATTTTCTATCAAAAAAGATGCTGATCTCAAAAATCGAAGCTTATTATAGCCTATATTATTAAATTGTTGCTTGTGTTATTATTGTCAATACTGAATAAATAGTAAATAGTAGTTATAAACATTAATATATTATGAAGTGTAATATTGTTTAATAAATATAATTTTTATTCGTGGAATATTAATTAAAGGAATCAATTACTTGTGAACATCAAATACACAAACTTCGTGTACCTACACGTATATTTTAAAAACAAGTCTAAAGTCGTTTCCTCTAATTTTAGATTCTGATCGGAGCGATGAATGTATTGATTTTACAATAATCTGTGTTTTTTTAAAAATTTTGTTTTTGTCTGTCATCACTCATCACTTTTTAGGACAGTAAAAGTGCTTGGATTTTCTTCAACAACTTTTCTGATAAGAAAGTGAATCTAGTTGGTAATTTTGGGGGATCAAAAATAATTGTCCAGTAGTTTTCAAAAGCGCCGTGCTATCGTAGACTACGACTTACGATACTATGGTAAAATAAACGACAGCATTATGTAATTGTGATTTATAGAAAGAACTTAAAACTGTTTGAGGTTTAGAAAATACTACATTTCATAATTAAACACAACACAATAATTATAATAAAGAAGTTGTTGTTTATTTTGTCGTACTAACACGCTAATTCACCGAACCAGACGACGAGAGCAAACACGAACAGGTTCCGCATATTCCGTCATAAGGATAACTTGACGTGGGAGTACTTTGGTCGTGCCTGAACGCGATCCACGAACAAACGACGCACGGTGTTAATATTTTAGAAACCGATTGATAACAAAAATCTTTATTATCAATGTGGAATTGCTTGAATAATTTATTATTGTATCGATCAAATTGTTCACTGCACAGTGCACGACTACTGTTCGTTGCTTATTATTTACTATTTAGTGCAATTCAGATCTTCATTCTTCATAAGGTTTTTAGACTATACCGAGTTTAATCTAAAAACCTTGTAGTCTTCAGACGTCGTGGTCGTTGTACCACTTTCCCGCTTATCCATCGACTTTTGTTTACCGACTACCGTTCTCCGATATAAATTGCAATTCAAATACCATTTTTTAAAATAGACGGCACCTGTAAGTACCAAAAATATTCTTTTTGGTCAATTATTTGACGGTATCGGACTTGTACCGAATAATCGTCCCGTCAAAATTTTTGGTACGCAACTACGTGATTTCCGTACTGTGTTTTAATTTCCTCACCAACATAATATTTTAATGCACCGAATACTTCACCGGTGTTCTTGAAAGTGGCGTACCCAGAATTTTTAAAAGGGGGAGGAGTATAAAAACACTTCTAAAAATTAAATTTGGATTGTTTTCACTATAAGAAAAATGGAAACAATTTGTATTATAATATGATCACGTTTAATACTAAATACATCCTGCTGAAATGAATAAAATATATAATAACTTTTTATTTATAATAAATTATCAATAACAACTTAAGGAATATAAGGTAAATATTTTTATTATTAGGTATTGTTATGTCCAATCTACAACTTTCATCCTCCTAAGAGATTTTTTTTAATAAAAAGTAGTCTGTATTATCGCGAGTGAACATCGTACAACAGTTTAGTATAAAATATCTCTAACTTGGACGGCTTGCAATCGGCATGAATAGTTAAAGAGTAGCTGATGATTATCACAGATATGTTCAATATTTATAGGTACATTTTTTTATTATACACAATATTATAATATGTGAAGATTACAATAATTATTTTACTATTAAAAGATAGTTTATAGTGTTTAAACTTATCTACTATCTATGCCATCTATATTATATTATATACCTACTTATATACTTATTCTTTATATTCTATGGACATACTGATATAAAATCAATATTATAAAAAAAATATGAATGATGGGAGGGGAGGCCATTGGTTGTTGATATTAATATTTATTATTGTAATAATACAATAATATGTTATTATTGAAATTAAAAGTTTGAGTGTGTTGCATAGGCGCAAAGTGGTTTTTAAATTTTAAAGGCGCTACAATTTTTTTAAAGTTAATCTGTCGTTTATTACATATTTTTTATAATCTTTATTCTGCATTTTTGGGAGGCCACAGCTGATTTAGTGCAATTCACAAATTTGTGTCAGTGATAATTTTTTTTAAATATATATTATTTGTAATTTACACTAGCAATACAGACCATGTTTTTCATTTGATCATTAAATAATTGATTTTTTATACATAATTTAAAGTATAACTTTTATTTTTTTTTTTATGTGTGTTACCAGTTGTTATAAAAAAGATAAATAGAAAATCTAAAGGATTGGCATATGAAAAATCCTTGGGCAAACTCCAGGCTGAAATCCCCTTTTTTATAAAACCTTCTGTAAAGGCTGCTACGATTGATTCTTCAAAATGGCCTTTGCTTTTGAAGGTAGATATTAGCACTAATTACGTAATATTTATTAAAATATTGTACTAAATTGAATGTTATTTTAAGAATGGTAATCATTAATCAATTGTTAACTATATTTATTTTTTGATATAAATCCTTATCTAAATAATTTGGAACTTCTATATTACCAAATGATTTTCATGTGAAGTTGGTAATATTCAAATGTTACAATCTTAGTTTTAAATATTTCACATGTATTTGACAATAAATATTTTTAACTAAAATTTCTTTAGTTGATTAGTTTGTTGAATTTTATATTAAAAACTTTTTATACCTGTATATTAAGAGGACTAACCTTTTTGTTTCATGATATTTTCCATTTTTTTTTGGTGTTACAATAACATAAGTAACTTTTTATTTTATGTAGAAGAATTGTTATAAGTTTAGAGACAGGAAAGTTTTTGTTCCATGCATTAAACCATTCAAAAATATTATTTAAACAATCACTATTTTATAATATAACTTTTTTTGCAGCATTTTGATAATATGAATGTCCGCACAAATCATTACACTCCGTTGCCATTTGGATCAAATCCCCTGCAAAGAGAAATTAGAGAATACGTTAAAGCTGGTTATATTAACTTGGATAAACCATCCAATCCAAGTTCACATGAGGTAGTTGCTTGGATTAAGCGAATGTTAAAAGTTGAGAAAACTGGTCATTCTGGAACATTAGATCCAAAAACTTCAGGTATCTAATCAATTTTTTATTTTTTAAAACCTTTTAGTTTTCTCTGCATTTACTTTATAATTTAATTGATTAAATAAATAATTAAATTGTATAATATCATAATTGTTTTTATCATGATAAAGTATCATGGTATTATCACATTTATGTGATACATTGCACCATTATGATGTATCGTAGCATTTGTTTCTATACATTATTATATATTTATAAATAATATACTTTTGAGTGACCAATTAAAAGCCGTGTGTAATTCATCAAATACATATCATACCATCTTACTTTAGCATGGTCTTTATTAAAACTTATTTCACAATATCTTTATCGCCATATTTAATTCACTATTTAACATTATTTCTATAGTTTCATTGTTTTTTAAAGTATTTTCGTTATTAGCTTCACCTATTACATCATTTAATAAACATTTTTTTTCATATATTTTATAGAAACTATTTTATACACCAACATAATCATATTGTGTTAGATAAGATAAGATTCATGGATCAAGTCCACGCCTTAATGGATAAAATATATTACAACATTTTAATAGAATGCTCTAAATAATAACATAATTTAAAAATGCAAGTACCTAACTGAATAATAATTATACTTGCAAAATGTTTTTATTCTTTAAAATTGTAATGTTTCAAAAGTACAAGAGAAATAATTAATAACATTTAATAGAAGTTTAACAAATTTTAAAAAAATTTTTCAGTTTTTTAAGTATCTATTTTGTATTAAAATTATAACTTATAATGATTTATGAACAATTTTTTTTTATTATTCTACAGGTGTATTGGTTGTTTGTATTGAAAGAGCAACACGGCTTGTTAAATCACAACAATCAAGTGGAAAAGAATATATTTCTGTATTTAAACTGCATAGTCCAATTGAAAGCATTTTTCAGGTTGGTATTATTATTATATTATTATTTCTGAAAAATGAGTAAATTACATTATTGTTTGTAATTTAGATTACTAAAACACTGGAATCTTTGCGCGGAGCTCTTTTCCAGCGCCCCCCTTTAATTACAGCTGTAAAACGTCAATTGCGTATTCGTACTATATATGAAAATAAACTATTGAATTATGACATGGAAGCAAATATAGGAGTATTTTGGATAAAATGTGAAGCTGGTACTTATGTAAGAACACTATGTATTCATATGGGTCTAATGTTGGGAACTGGAGGCCAAATGATAGAACTTAGAAGAAACCGTTCTGGTAAATTTTAAATTAAATAATCAGACATTTTTATTTCAGAAGTCCAATTTTATTTGTTTGTTGTATTTCCTAAGGTATTACAAGCGAAGAAGAAGGCCTTGCAACATTACATGATGTTTTGGATGCACAGTGGATGTTTGAGAATAATAAAGATGAATCTTATTTAAGAAGAGTAGTTAGACCCCTTGAAGGCATACTAACAAATTACAAACGTGTATTTTTTAAAGATAGTGCCGTAAGTACTAAAAAAACCACAAATATTCAATTATGTTTTCATAATTTAATTTAAACTCATTGTAGATAAATGCAATTTGTTATGGAGCTAAAATTATGTTGCCTGGATTATTACGGTATGATGATGGTATTGAACTAAATATGGAAATTGTCATTGTTTCCTCTAAAGGAGAAGCTGTGGCTTTAGGTAATTGAGTAGTTTCATTAAATATTATTTAAGTTAGTTATTTAAAAAAATATATTGTGTAAGTAAATTATAACTTAATTATTTTAAATAATTGTACTTGTACTTATAAATTAATATAAAATACGTAATATATTATTGACTAATGTTTAACAGTTAATTTTATATTGCATATTTTTTTTATTGAGTCTTATATACTAAGTTTAAAAATATTTATTTATTATCTTTTGTTGCTACTAAATAGGTGTTGCATTGATGACAACAACTACAATTTCAAGTTGTGATCATGGTATTATTGCCAAAATCAAAAGAGTATTAATGGATCGAGATACCTATCCTCGTAAATGGGGACTGGGATTAATGGTACAATATTAATATTATTCGTATTATAATAATCACACAAATTATTTGATTCATTAATGTTTGAGTGATGTGGTGTTGTGTGAAGTGATATGTTGTACACAAACAGGAAACTACAGTCAATCATCTTCTATCCTACTTATATAACTTGATATGTTAGGGTTTCATAAATTACAGTTCTCCCAATTTTGAAGCCTATACATTTCTTAAAGGAACAATTATAAAGTTATGAAGTATTATTATCTGCCACTTCTATTTAATGCTTTTACATTAATTGGTATTGTCTAAGTTGTCTTATGTCAAATTGTGTAACAATTTATAAATTTTGACCCTTGCAAAAAAAAATGTTCTTATAATCATTATAATATAATGTATAATATTTTGTATACAATCATTTTCCAATATCTATTACAGTTTTGGTCTTTTTTAGGCTAGTACTAAAAAGAGCATGATAAAAGATGGCTTATTCGATAAATACGGTAAACCAAATGAGAATACTCCAGACAATTGGAATCAAACATTTTACAAGGAGCCGTAAGTTATAAACAAGTTGGTTTATTTGTATGCTTATAAAATGCATTGTATTTTGTGTGTTATAGAATTGAAAAACTGAAGACTGAAGATGAAAGTGAAGAAAGTAGAAAAGTAATTAAAATTAATATATATATATAAATTTATGGTTGAAGATGGTACAATTATTTGTTATGGTTTTCGTTAAAATGATACTATTGAAAGTAGAAAACATTTTTGTTTTGCATATTATAATAGATAATAAATACTTATCCTCAAATGTGCATTACATAGTATTTCACTGTAAATATTATTTTGTTCAGATAATTGAATGATATTTTTTTTTCATTCTGAACTTGCTGCTAAGTATATCCGATTTGCATGTGAAAATTACTGGGTGGATACGGGACTGTATACATATTTATAATATTATAATGATATCATTATACCTAGCTAACGTATTGTATTCTTTACATGTTCAGAGAAAACGACAGAGTACATCACTAGATGATGCGTCTCCAATAACGGATGCAATAAAAGTAAAAAAAGACAAGAAATCAAAGAAAGAAATGACATTTAAGAAAGACAAATTGGATTTTGAAGAAAAAAATTGAATGTATAAAATTGGACAACTGAAGATTGACAAAAAAATAAAAAAATAAGTTTTAATGTAATTTGTTGTTTTAAAAAATAGTTATAATCGAGTTTGTTGACGAAGAAATGTATAATATAAGTAGTATATAAATGTATGTCCTGGGACAGTTTTCAATTTTCATATTATATCAATAAAAGATCACAAAGAAAGCAATATGCAAAAAGATCAGAAAATTGAAATGCAATAATAATTAAAATATTTTTCGCAAAACTTATGAAATTAATTAATTAAATTCCAAATGAAATATTTCTTAAAATATTTTTTAAGAAAATCTAAATGCAATAATAATTAAAATATTTTTTAATAGAATAAATTGTTCTATTTAAAATAAAAATCTAAATGCAAAAATGTATAAAAAACTTATATATTTAAACGCGGCCGGAAATTCCGACCACGTTAAATATCAAATATTTTTTAAGAAAATCTAAATACAATAATAATTAAAATATTTTTTAATATAATTGTTCTATTAAAAATAAAAATGTATTAAAAAGAAATTGATATTTAACGCTCACCCAAATAGGGGACGCGTTATTATTATCTATTTTTCTAATCTTTTTGATTTTGATTTCTAATTAGTGTATTGAGATGGTTTACAAAATCATTTCTATCTATATTTATTTTATAATGTCCCCAAGCTAATGTATCAATACAATTTTCCAAAATAAATCTTTTATCATCATAAACACTTAAAGCTTTTTTGTTTTGTTCTACAGTAAAAATATCATGTTTCTTAGTTCCAAATAAATTTTGTTTAATATATTTTGATTTTTTTGTTAGTAAACAATTTTCAAAATCATTAAAACATATTTTATTTTCTACAACATTTTTTTTAACACCTTTAGCTTTTTTAATTTCTTTTTCAGTATCTAAGATTCGATGTGAATATAATTTAGATCTTAAACCTATAAATTCAGTCATAATTTTTCCATTCAATTCATCTTTGAACTTGCCTAAGACTTTTTTGTTAACTAAAGGTAAACCATAAATATTATCTTTTGGATAATCTGAAGTGTCAAAATGATCTAACATAATTTTCATATCTTGATAAAAATCATTAGTTTTTATTTCTAATATAAGTGAATCTGTATCTGTATATAACAATCTAACTCTATTTCCATATTTTTTCTTTATAATATTATAATAAAATTCATACATTAACATTTTAGATAAATCTAAAATACACATTCCTACATATATTGGTTGTTCGAAAGTTATTTTACATCTTTTCATATGTACTGCAGCTAAATTTTCTGTAAAAATTGTTCTTCGATCAAAATTTGGTTTTGCAATTAATTTTTCTAGTTGGACTGCATTAGAACATAATCTTATATCAACATGATTTCGAACATTCATCATAGTACGTCCATAAACACTGTTGTTCATTAATTTGAAATATTCTTTTTCAAACTCATTCTTAGCTTCTGATCTGAGATTAGTATTAAAATTAATATGCACTTTTAACCAAGGAGATTGACTAAATTCTAACACTCTGTGAATTTTCTCTATTTTTAAACCTAAATTAATATATAATTTTAGTGTTTCATAATGTATTATATATTTTTTCTTGTCATACAAAGTTGTTAATAATTTTGGGAGTTTTTTGTCATCAAAACGCCTTTCCGGTGCTAAAGGGAAATCTGAATGTACATCATGAAGATCTTTAGGGTAAGTTAAATCGACTTCTAAAATATAACCTTTACATGATTCATCAGAAATATTCATTACATTAAAATCATTCAGATTATCAACCCATTTGAAATCTCCAGTAGGTAAATCTTTACTCATTGCCCACCCATAAAGATTATTTGCATCCAAGTATTCTAAAAATATTGATTCCTCTTTTTTTTTAAATATATCTCCCATGTATTTATTGTTTGCTTTTGAATACCTTTGACTACATTGAGATAAACCACCTCTTATTCCATTTTCAAACATCAACAATTGATCGACATCTGTTAATAAATCTAATTTTACTTTTGTCATTCTTAACATACTATTCCACGCAAATCCTGGTGTTGTAAAATACCACATAGGATCTAATTTATAATTTTTTAAAGAAATATCTCTAAAATTTTCTATTAAATCTGTTAACAATAAAACATCAATCATATTATATAAACTTGTGAATTCACGCATATTTTGTATATTAAACACTTTCCAAATTTTTTGTGAGTTTTCATATTCCTTTTTAGTTATATTTTTATCAGTGAGAGAACTATAAAATTTTTCAATAGGAGGTAAACATGTTTCATTAAATTTTTCTTTACTATCCATATACTCATAGGGATAAGCTAACTTTCTAGTAACTAAATCTAAATGTTCTTTAGGAAAATATTTACTAAGTTCTTTAAATTTATTTTTTAAATTTAATTTCGAATCATTTCTTAAATTATTTGTTAATTTGTCTAAAGAACTAGGTAAAAATTTGAATGAATCTATAAATCTTAATTCTGTAGATAATTTTATGTCTTTACCATTCCTAGTTACTACACGTGATATCACTTTTGAAAAAGAAATATATTTTTCCTCATTATTTGCGAGCAATTTTATTTTTTCAGTATCGTTCCCAAATTCTTTTATAAATAGATGGGCATCATAACCTGAAAGATTATGAAAAACAATTGGAATAAAACGAGGATTTTGGTAATTAAGATTACATATAGAATGTGCTGCTCCTCTATATTCTCCAGTTAAGTGGTCATGATCCCGAACTTTTCTCATATTTTTATTTTTATTTTCTATTTCATTTTTAAGTTTATCTTCATAAAATTTAAATTTTTTAACATCATCAGTATTTTTATAAGATTCAATATCGTCTTTAATTATTTTAAGTTTATCTTCATACAATTTAAATTTTTTAACATCATCAGTATTTTTATAATATTCAATAGTGTCTTTAATTATTTTAAATTTTTTCTCTAACATTGGAGGTAAATCTGATAAATATCTTTCACAAATATGACATTTATTAGATTTATTATAATTATTTAATTGTTCTACATTCAATGATTTCATAGGAACTATTTTATCATATATTTCAGAAATAAGTATTTCTTCATTTTTCATACATTCATAAAATTCTTTAGCTACGTTTGGACCAGAATATTTTACAGGTGGTTTATAATCACCATTACTATATTTAATATAATAACAAAAATTATTAGGTATATGTTTCTGATAACATTTTGTAAAAGACTCTGTATCATTTGGTTGACAAGTATATATTGGTTGAAGTGTACATTCAAAGTCAGCATAAATCACAAAAGGGACTCTTAATGAATGATTATAATTTTCAAATTCTAAAGTTTTATTATAGGGTTCTGGTAGAATTATTTTAGCTGCTTTATTATTTGTACAATAATGTTTATGTTCATTTAACATATTTTCTGTACCAAAACTATTTAAACACATTTTACAGTAAAATCTTTTTTTAGTATTTTTAGTGTTTTGTCTTCCTACTAGTTTCCCTAAATCTTTAATCCAACAATAATGTCCTTTATTATCCTTATCATCCACTGTCAAATATAATAAATCAATATGATTAGTTTTTTCGATTTCATTCATTTCTAAAGGTACAATTACTTTGTTATCTAAACAAAACATATTAATAGAAATATCTTTTGTTCTTTTAACAAATTTCGGAACGTCTGTGATTTTTACTGGAAATTCAATATCTTTAAATTCTTTATCAAATTCATGTTCCCATTTTTTATATTTAGTTACTCTTTCTCCATGTTCTTCAACAGGATGTAAGGCAGAGAGTATTGCCCAAAGAAAACATTTATCATCTTTATTTTTAACATTTATAATAGCTTTTTTATTTCCAATGTTTTTAGGTAATGGAATATATGAAGAACCCTTAAAAGGAACATATTTATTTATATTTATTCCCAAACTTAAAATTTCATGAAGTCTCCATTGAGATTTTTTCATTATAAAATCTTCTTCTTCTTTTACAATTTTAATTTTTGTATTTGTATAAAAATCATTTAAGTTAGAATTTTTTGTTAAAATTTTATTTGGTGTTTTAAAACTTTTTTCCTCATATTCCATATTTTCTTTATTAGTACCTCTCTTATATATAGCATACAACCAAATATTTACTTTTAAATTTGTTTGTTTTATTTTTTTTATTTTTAATTCTTGTTTAAGTTGTCCTATTACTGGATTATCTAAACGATTTAAAAATGTTTGTATATCTTTAATACCCATATTATTTTTGATAATATAAGTTTTTAATCTACTTTGAAATGCTGTTTCTTCATTTTTTAAAATAGGTCGAATCGTGTTGTTTATTTCAAATATTTCTTCATTAAAATTAAAAACTCTATGTGATTTAGGTATTATCTCTCTTGATATTCTTGGTCTTATACCATTATTTTGATGACGAATAGACTGTAAATGTTTAGACCAACTGTTGTATTTAACTGTTAGCTTACAAATATCACAAGTTTTATCTGTTTTTGGTATTCTCTCTTGTTTTGTTCTTACATTTTTTGTTGTTGTACCTCTGTATGTTCCTCTAAATCGAGGTATAATTGTTTGATCTGGATCATTGTTTTGATGACGAATAGATTTCAAATGTCTAGACCAATTTTTGTAACTAACTGTTAAGTTACATTTTTCACAAGTTTTGTTAACCATTTTATTATTGTTAACATTTCTTTTAACTAAAGGTTCAATTTTATTTATATATTCCATTTATTATATAGAATATTATTTTTTTTTACATTCAATATTTTAATAAAAATAATCTTTATTAAAAATAACATTTAAATAATATTAAGATCCCATACTAAATTCACATATTTTAATATTTCCTAAATCTTGAATAAACTTAATATCATCTAGAAAAAGGTGAGTATAATCACCTGTTGTAATAATTTGCTCATTAGCTATTTTACAAAGTTCTAACCAAGTTGGTGAATGTAATAGTTTAGAAACATAAGGCTTTCCATTTCCAAAATCAACATCTCCTTGACTAATAATGAAAATATTTCCATCAATTGGAATTTTATTTAGATTATATTTAACATTCACAGAATTTTCATAGTATTCAAAAGCACAAAATTTCACATAACATTTATTTTTTGTTATACTTCTTTTTATATTATTTCGCATTAATTTCAAATAATTAAAATTTTTTAGTCTATATTGATTAATTGATATACCCTTGTATGTTTTATTAAATCTAAAAGGTAAAACTGTTTGATCTATATCATTTTTTTGATGATTACAAGATTTTAAATGAGTAGACCAACTGCTGTATTTAACTGTTAAATTACATTTATCACAAGTTTTAGCAGGATATTTTTTTTTATTATTGTTATCATTTTCTTTAACTAAAGATTCAATTTTATTTAATACATCCATTTTATTATTGATATCAATTTCTTTAACTAAAGGTTCAATTTTATTTAATCCATCCATTCTTTATTATATAAAATATTATTTTTTTTTTACATTCAATTTTTTAATAGAATAATTTCTATTAAAAAATATCATTTAAAATTTTGTTTTTTGTAACTCTTGGTTATAAAAACTCCCTATAATCTCTTCATTGTTTAAATCTATAATTTTATAAGTAATAGGATTTGTGTATAAAATTTCATTAACTATAAATATTTCTTTTGTCCAATTATTACTATATTTATTACCAAATGTTTTTTTAGAAGCTGTTATTCTTACTCTATCACCTACACTAAATTTAATTTTTGGTTTAGGTTTGTTTTTTGTAGAAAATAATTTATGAAAAACATCATCTTCGTTAGATTTATTTACTTCACAAGGTCTCATACCAATAGATCGATGTATGTCTTTGAAATTATATTCATATATTAAACTTTTTAAAATTTTAATCCATTTTTTAGAATTTGTAACTTCAAAATGTAATCTCATTTTACTGTTTAATGTTCTGTTAAATCTTTCAATAATTGACGATTTTTCTTCATTTTGGGTGTGATACATTTTAATTCCATATTCTTGCAAAACTTTCTTAAAATGTTTATTTTCAAATTCCAAACCTTTATCTGCGTGGAGTAATTTTGGTGCTTGATGATTTTGTGATATAGCTTGTTTTATTATTTTTTGAAATGTTTCTGAAACATTAATTCCATCTTTCTTTTTGAGTTCTAAAGCCCAAGAAAATTTTGAAAACGTATCTATAACAGTTATTATATAAGAATAACCCTCATTTTCATCAGAATAATTTCTCATTATAACTAAATCAGCAGCCCATAAATCATCAATACCATTAGTAATTATTCTTCGTTTAGGAAATTTTTTTCTAACTGGTTTATGAAGTTCTTTAGCTAATATCATTCTATCTGTGTCATTTAATTTTTTATTGGAAATATTATGTCCAATTGTAGGATTTTTTATAAATTTACTTTTATTTGTGTTACATTTAAAACATATTGATGAAATTCTCCATCTACCATTAACTGTTTGAATTTTATTTGCATTAATATTTTTTGTTTGAATTTTACATTTAAGACAATATATAGTTTCGTTCATTTTTTATATTTACATTGAAAAAAATTTTTTAAATAGAAAATTTTTAAAAAAATTATTGAAAATAAAAAAAATTTATATTTTCTAATATAAATAAGAAATGGAAATGGAAAACTTTAAAGATGCTTTAAATAAAATGAACAATGGATATACATTTATAAAATTTAATGATTTGGAACAAGGAAAACCATACAAAGTAAATAAGTTCATAATGATTTATACAAAGTTTGGAAAAAGAATAAGTGTTGTATTAAACGATGAATATATTTTAAATTTACCAGAAAGATATACAAATGAATTTTCAAAAAACAAAATAACATGGTATAATACATGTTCGGAAACAAAATTGAATCTTATTTATAATTGTGAAAAAATTTTAAAGAATGGGAAAACAAGACATGATTTTGATTTTAAATAAAAAAATAAATTTACTTTTATAAATGGTATTTATAAAAGTTAAAAAGGGTTGTATTCATTTAAACAAACCTATTCACAATAATGATAGTGATCATTTTTTAGGTCTCTATTCATTAGTTTTGAAAGGCAACAATTTTATTAATATTGAATCAGAGTGTTGTATAACAATTAAACAGAATATAATAGATATAAAAACAGGTAGATATAGTATTGAACAATTGAACAAAGAAATAGAACCACTTATTATATCATTCTCTGATGAAACTAATATAATTACAATTAAATCTCCTTGTTATTATAATTTAGATGAAAAATTAAAAAAATATTTAGGTTTCGAAAACAGTGAATTTGATTTTTCAATGGTTAGTAGTAAACCAATAATTTATCATCCTAATTCTAATGAAAATTATATAAATATAGAACAAGATTGTAGATTTAGATTAGGTAGAAATGGTGAAATACCAATGGACACAATTTTTAAAGGAATATACACAATAAATGAAATTGAAAATTTAATGAATTGTTACGATTTTCCTAAAATAACTCTTGAATTAATTGATGGTTTTATAAATATTTCAGCCTCAATCGGTCTATGTTTTGATGAATATTTATCAAAATGTTTAGGTATTGATTATATTGGAGATTTTATAACAAATGCAATCCCTATAAATAAAAGATGGCCTGCTTCATTCGAAGTAGCACCAGATATTTTTTATAAAATAATAGGTACAAAGAAAGTAATGATTTATACACAAGGTTTTATAAAAAATATTAAAGGTATTATTTCTACTAAAAATAGTAAAACTGAATTAAAAGGAACTAATTCAATTGAGCATTTAAATATCTTATTCAATTCGATTATGAAGTTGGAAAATAATGATAACTATATTAAAATAACAACAAAAGATTATTTTTCATTTGATAAAGATTTAAATTTAAGTTTAGGAGGGATTGATACAATATATACACATTATGGAGAAAATTCATCATTAAATAATAACAACAAAATATTAGAAGTACATTGTAATATAATTGAAGAATCTATTACACATGACATTGATGAGCTATCTCATTATGATGAAGTTTTATTTTTATTTCAATATAATTCTAATAGTGCTTTGATTAAACCTCATAAAATGATATATAGACCAGTGAGTAAAAATCGGTTTCAAAAAATAGAAATTTATATTTTAGATTTGAAAGGTAATATTGTTAATTTTGATGAAGAATTTATTGGTGTTCTTGATCTTATCAAAAAATAAATACGAAAAACTTTTTTTCAAGATAAAATATCTTGAAAAATTAAAGTATGGAACGATTTTTTTTTAAAAACTTTCATCAACTATTCCTCTTTCAATATCAAACGTATACACTGACCTAGAAATTAAACAAATATAACAAATTGTTTTATCAGGTAAATTTTGACTGAAATCTACGTTTAAAATTACTGTACAGTTGGAGATCGCAATTTGACTTTGGTGTCTACTCATGTTAACAACAAAAAATGGTCTCTTTCTAAACATTTTTTTATCTAAATACATTAATGGATTTTCTTCATGTGATTTATAATAGGTTTTTTTATAACTCATATGATCTTCATATGCTTGACAAAATTTCATATCATTAAAATCAAGATTTTGCAATTCATTAGGATATTTTTTTCCATTAACTTTAAAAGAATAATTTACAACATTACAATCATCAAAAAAAGCAGCATTATTATCTTGATTGTCTAATCTGTTTTTTTGAAAAAAAACAACACCAAACAATGGATGTTCATTATTTCGATAATTAGGTGATAAATCGCATCTTATATTTTTTCCAGTAAGATTTCTGAATTCAATACATTGCCATTTTTTAAAAGCTAAAATAAATGGATTCTTAATTAATTCATCAACTATTTGAATTTTTGTTATTTCATCATATTCTATTGTTTGCATTTGAACTTTTAATTCTAAAATATTAACTTTACCACGTTTTGCTTTAACATTTTTTGACTCTGCTGTAGCTTCAGTGTTTGTTTCTAGAATCAATGCATTATCATCAGTGTTTCTTGTAAAAATTATTTCAAATCTAGCATTGTAAAGAGGATTTTTTATATCTTTCATTGATCCTAAACCTAAGTGTGATAAAGGAATGATGAGTTCGACACTTCCTCCCCCTTCAGATGTAGATTGAAATCCTGAATTTTGTGTAGGACCATTTCCATCAACAGCATAACTCATATAACCTTTTACTGTACTTAGTCTTCCAGTATTCTCACTTTCATCTATAATTTTATTATTTAATTTAATTGTAACTTTTTGAAACGGAAATGCTCCACCATTATCAGATAACATAACATTAGATTTTGTGGGATAATTAGTACCATCTTCTTGTACATATTCAAGTAATAAATAAAGTTTTGAATTTTTAATATTAAGAAATTTATCTTTACCATCTACTATAACTATTGTATTTCGGTTTGGTTTATTTAATTCTGTTGTGATTTGAGGTATATAACTTTCATATTGGCTATTTATTATATAATTATCATATTTATTTAAAATATTTTCCATTTTCTTATTTATATTACCAAATATATATTTTTTTTTAAATAAATGGATAAAGTAAAAGTAAAATTTTTTATTGAAGATGAAAATAAAAAAAAATCTTTATTTGAATTATCTTCACGTGTTTTAATTATAGGACCATCTGGTTGTGGTAAAACAACCTTGTTGTATAATCTGATTATAAATTATTGGATTCCTTATTTCAATCTATATATTTTTACAAAAAATATTGAGCAACCCGTCTATAAAAAAATAAAAAAAATATTTGATGATATACCTTCTATAAACACACATTTTTCTAATGATGAAATAATATCTGTAGATGATTGTGAACCAAATAGTTTAGTGATTTTTGATGATTTTCTAAAAGAAAAACAAGACATGATAATTGAATATTTTATAAGATCAAGATCAAAGAATATTAGTGTTATTTATTTAACACAAAGTTATACTTCAGTAGATATAAAAACAATAAGAAATAATTTGAATGTTTTAATTGTTTTTAATCAATCAAATTATTATATTGAAAAAATATGGTCCGATTTGATTAGTGAAGATGTAGCTTTAGAAAAATTTAAAGAAATTAATAGAACTTATTGTAAAAAATATGATAAAAAAACTAAAATAAAATCATATGGTTTCATAACAATAGACTTGATAAATAATTTAATCTATGACAATAAAGGTAATAAGATTTTATATATCGATGAATGATTATGTTTTATTTTTATTTTGTTTAATAAATGGATATTAAACAAATTCAAAAAGAATTAAAAAAAAAAAATTAAAAAAATGTTACATTTGAAGATCAAACACAAAACAATTCCAAGGTAGGAAATAGTTTAAAAAACACATCAGATGTAAAGATTCAGACAATAATTAATACTAAAAAAAAATTACAAAATAGGTTTAAAGATAAATTTTTTAAACCTAATGAAAAAGAGACTGTTATTATAAAAAAAGATGATGAAGATGAAGATAATATTAAAAAAGAAAAAAAACAACATAAATCTACAGATGTAAATAAAATAATTAATATTCAAAAAAATTTACAGGATAGATTTAGAAATACAATTGTAAAACAAAAACATGTAATTGAAGAACAACAAAAAAAGTATGGACCAATAATAAACGCATTAACAAATGTTAATACAACAATGAATGCAGTTAAAGATGTTGCTATTAAAACTGAAGGAGATATTCAAAAATTAAATAAACCATATTATTATCAACCTAGAAAGCCAGAATTAAAACGATTAACAAGTTCAGAAGAGACTTTTGAAACTCCAAAAAATTCTAGTCAAAAATCAACAAATAATTCTAATCAAAAATCAACAAATAATTCTAGTCAAAAATCAACAAATAATTCTCCATTACCTACAAATAATTCTACATTACTTAAAAATATTATAGAAATTGGTCCTATTGCATCAAAATATATACCAACTGTAGACAAGTCTAATTCTTTTGGAATATATTATATTAGGAAAGAAAATGAGGATTGTATTCCTATGATTGGAAAAGATGAAGTCAAATTTGATAAAGATGATATAATTTTAAATGGAAATAGATATAAAGGAACTAAAGGTTTGTGGAGATTATTAACTCATCAAAAAACTACCCCAAGAGAATTGTATACAGATGGTGATTTTAATATTTATAAAGATATATTATTTGAAACTGCTTCTATATATCAAAATAATGATATTTCAACGGGAAGAGCTAAATCAAGTGGTGGTGAAAAATATAAGAATATGATTAGTGATATTTGGAGAGAATTGAATGGAATTAAAACGAATGAAAATGATGAAGAAACTACGGATAATAAAAAGAAAGAAACTACTGATAATAAAAAAAATAATAAAAAAATTAATAAAAAGAAAGAAAATAATGATGATAATGAAATTATGGAAAAGAAAGAAAATAATGAAATATTAGCTGAAGATAATCAAATAGGGGAGGGTTTAAAGAAATACACAGAAAATCGTATTGAATATCGTTATATTAGTAATGTAAACCAAGTTATAGATAATTTACAGTTTATTTCTGCAGAGGAAAGAGCTGGAAATAATAATTTTAAAAACGAAAAACTTGGTATTCTTCATTTGTTTAAAATAATTATGGAAAACCATATTGATACTCCTGAAGGTATTGAATATTTACTAAAATATGTAACTTGTTTACCAAAGGAAGTGAAAATATCAAAAGAAAAAATAACTAAACGTATACATTATATATCAATTGAAGAAAGTACAGGAAATAATATTTACCATGATGAAAAACTTGATATTCTTAATATTTGTATTAGAGAAATGGAAAAATTAATTGATATACCTATTATTGGTGCAGATTATTTATCATCATATGTTTCATGTTTACCAAAGAAAATTATTACAGGTTCAGGAATTGTTAATTTTCTTTTGAATTGTTCAAGTTTACCTCAAATACATTGGCCTGGTTATAATTATTTAGGACCGGGAACAAAGTTAGAAAAAAATAAAAAACCTATAAACAAATTAGATGAAGCTGCGAGCGAACATGATTATTTTTATAAAGATAATAAAGATACTAAAACAAGACATATTGCTGATAAAATTTTAGAACAAAAAGCAATGGAAAGATTTTATGATCCTCATAGTTCTATAGGTGAAAAAACTGCAGCCATTTTTACAGCAAATGTAATGAATGTTAAAAGACGATTTGGAATGAATTTAATTTAATTTATTTTTTTTGTATTATAAAATGAATCTAAATTTAAATAAAAAACAATTTAATAAAATATTGGAAGCTCATAAAAATAATAAAGATGTATCAATTCTAATTGAAAATAATCAAATTGATAGTGGAAAACATAAATTTATTCTTGAGCCAGAACAAATAAGAAAATTAAAAAACGCTAAAAAAAATAATACCAGATCAAGATTAGAACTTAAACATGTTCAAATTAAAAAGGTGGATTTTTACCAATAGCTATTGCTGTGATTGAAGGCGTAAGTGCTTTGGCTGCAGGTGCAAGTGCAGTTTATACAGCAATAACTGATGCTAAACATAAAAAAAAATTGGAAGAAGAAACAATTCGACATAATAAAGAGATGGAAAAAATTAGATCACAAGGTTCTGGTTTGAAAAAAAAAAAAAATATTGAAAAAAAAATTAAAAAAATGAATAAATTTGAAATAAAAACATTTAGAAATAATATTGAAAAATTTGAAGGTATTTATACACGGTTTTGGATTAAAGAAAATAATATAAAAATTGACCCATTGAGTAATATAGATATAAATTACTTTGGAAATAAAATAAAAAATTATAGAGGGTGTTTTATGTTAAATGAATTACCTACAACACCATGGGAAAATGAATGTGGAGTATTTAATTTAAATGATTCTACTCAAAATGGTTCTCATTGGGTTGCATGGAAAAAAATAAACAATACATTTAAAATATATTTTGACCCATTTGGTCATATAGTTGGTGAGCCACCAAAAGAACTTTTAAAATATTTGGGTAAAGATAATCTTTTTTGTACTGTTTCCCAATTTCAATATTATAATGATCCACCTATATGTGGTCATTTATGTTTAGAATTTATTGAAAATTATAAAAAATTTATTTAAATATCATAATTTTTTAATAGAAATATTTCTATTAAAAAATAACAACTCGTTTAATATGTTTTAAATTATATTTATTTCTAAATAACATAACAATATATATTTAACAACGAGTCAACGAGTTGTTGTTTTATTTTTACGTTAACGTTAGCGTTTACGTTAACGTTTTTTTATGTTAACGTTTTTTAAGTTAACGTTTTCTTACGTTAACGTTTTTTTTATGTTAACGAGTCGTTGTTATGTTAACGAGTCGTTGTTTTTTTACGTTGACGTTGACGTTGACGAACTAGACTGATTATTTTTCTCAAAATTGAAAATTTAAATCGAATATAATACTTACGAAGTATTATATATTTATATATTATAATACCTATACAGTGTTGTATAATAATAATAATATATATATATCAACGTTAGACTGATTATTTTTTAACATCCGGTATTGAATATCTTATCATAATATATATGTATAGTTTATATTGTGATGTTTTTTTTATCGAATTATTTAAATAGTGTTTAAATAATCATTATACATGCCCAAGTGTTGTAGCTCAGTGGGTTAACGCGTTTGATTTAAATGTGTTCTTGGTCGGATTGAAACTAGTGGGAGAATGTGTGGCGCCCATATTCACCTACTAATTTCATCAGGCTTTGAAGACGTTTACGGTAGATTGTATAGGTGGCACACACCTATGCAATCTACTGAAAAACTGTCGTTGACCTGCGAATAAAACACTTGGGTAATTTCACTGTCCCACGATAGCTTTGCAGATATCTGTAAAAGAGTTCCGGCCTCCTTTTTCCTAACGGGTATCTGCAAAGCTGGGAATGATTTTGTAGATTTTTTACATTTTAGATTCTGAGTGAAACGATGAATGTATTGATTTTACAATGATGTGTGTTTTTTTTTTTTTATTTTTTTATTTTTGTGTCTGTGTACACGATAAGTAGTCGAAATAATGCTTTGATTTTCGACTTCAGTATCTTGTTCGATGGGAAAGTGAATATCGTTGGTGCATTGGGGAGGTCAAAATTTTAATTTCCCAGTAGTTTTCAAAAGCGATGTGAAAAACAAAAGAAAAATTAAGGAAAAACGGGAATTTTTACGCAAAATCGATTTTTAACAAAATCGATTTTGGTTATTGGTGTAACTCTAAAACAAATGACCGTAGATGCATGAAATTTTCACTGGTTGTTTATATTTGCATTTTCTATACACAATACAATTTTGAAAATAATTTGACTTTTTTTGAACTGTTTACGGACATTGTCAGTTTTCAGTTTTTTTAAATTTTTTTTCTATAAATATCAATAAAATTTTATTTGTTGGGTAAAAAAGCTTGAAAATTTAATAGAAGGCTCCTAGGTTATTGTTTCAAAGGCAGATGAAAAAAATTAAAAATCCTTAGTCACAGTTTTTTTTTATACACGTTTAAAGTTCAAATCTTGAAAAAATACGGAAAAATCACGAAAAATAGCAAATTATTTTGAGTTGAAATTCATAAAAATTTTTCTTTTTAAATCTAAGATTTGAAAATGTAATATAAGATTACTCATAAGTTTGTCTACCTTTATCAAAAAAAAAAATGTCTAGAAGAAACTTAAATTAAATTTTTATGAGCGTCTGAAATTTATATTTTTACAACATTTGATATTTACTCGATTTCTCATGTAACAATTTTCTTATTTTATTGTAATTAAAAAACAAATGACTGTAGATACTTGAAAATTTCACTGAATGTTCATATTAGCATTTTCTATACACCATAAAATGTTGAAAATATTTTGACTCTTTTTGAGCTGTTTACGGACATTGTCAGTTTTCAATTTTTTTAGTTTTTTTTTCTATAAATAACAATAAATTTATATTTGTTGGGTAAAAAAGCGTGAAAATGTAATATAAGG